>NC_088863.1:29449617-29477117 GCF_032884065.1 Artemia franciscana | reverse complement strand
CAACAGCTAGTTTTTATATATATAGATATATATATATTAGATAATACTTCTGCACAAGGCCATATCCAGGGAAGGATCAGGGTTTGAATTCCCCTCCCGAAATTTACGTCTGACTAATAAAAACGAAACAAAAATACGTATAATTTTTCTTAGTTTTTTTTCTACCCCCACCCTAACAAAGCCTTCCCTGAACAAAAATCCTCAATATGCTTTTCTTTGTTTTGTGTCGTTTTTGGATTAGTATATTTTCTTTTTTGTATCGTTTACGGACGCTATTGCATCACTAACTAATTATCATATTTGTTTTATTTTCTAGCTTTACTGGTCGAGAAGAACCTATTCGGTTTGATGAAATCCTTCCAGAAAATCATAAACTGTATGATAAGATGGCCCCACCAAGGGTTGATGGTAAGGATTACTTCATCTTGTCAGTAGACCTAAAAAAGGGAAGTAAAATTTTGAAAAAATGCTGCAGATTTTACCGAAAAATGAAAAGGGGAACAAAAGGTTGAACCAACAGATAAGAGGAAAGAGATTGCGAAAAAATCAAAAAAGGAACAAAAAAGTGACCTCACTAAACAGACATTTATAACTTCTTTTTTTTTAACTTAACGTTCGTCCCGATCCGAGTACCAAAATTTTCCTGATAACACACAGTAAATAAAGAGTGGTCATTCAAATAAAACCATCATGGTTGCTACAGTAGCTACTACCCAGTAAAGAGTAAACAACAGCCTACAGTAAACATAAAAAGAAATTCAAAATAGATTTTAAGGCGTAAACGAATCTTCATTTTATACTTGGAGGATCTAAATCAAAATTTGAAAAAATACGTTGAAACAAAACCCAAATTTGAAAACCACTGAAATTCTCACGTCGTAACACCCTTCAATTCCCAAATTTTAGAAACTGAAGAAAATTGAATTTTAGCCTGGATAACTCTGATGTGTTCTTTTTTCTTTATTTCCCATAAGAAAACTATAAAAAAAAAGAATTTAAAAGCAATTTTTACCCCGTAAAAATCTGTTTTTTTATGCTGATTCAAATATGTGAGCGCATTATAAGCCCATGCAATGTATATGGAAGGGGATGTATCCTCCTTAACTTCCCACTCTTTACGCTAAAGTTTGACTCTTTCTCACAACTCTACTTTTTTTTACAACAATAAAAAAAAATTGCATAAAGAACAATTGAAGAGGGGACAATCCCCTCCACGTACAGAATAATTTATGTTCGTTTTAAGTTTTAATGTCGCTCCTTACTTGCAGTTAAAAAATTTGTTTTTTTTTATTTAATTTCTGAACGTTTTGAATTAATTCATGTTTGGATTTTATCACACCGCAAATGCACAATTAAAAACAAATTGCATATTAATTTCTTTTTTGCTGAATGGCTTTCTCATAGTTTTTATCGGACGATTTTGATAAAAAAAAAAAAGGTGAAGGAGGAGGCCTAGTTACCCTCTAATTCTCGGCTACTTAAAAAGACAGCTTGAATTTTTCTTATGAACGTTTTTATTAGTAATAAATATACATAACTTACGAATTGACTTACGTAACGAACTTTTATATTTGTATATTTTTATTTTGTATATCAGGGGGTTTACCCTCTCGTCAATACCTCCCTCTTTACACTAAAGCTTGAATTTTGTCCCAATTCTTTGAGAATTAAATAAGAAACAAGTTTTTGCAACAGAAAGTAAGGAGCGATATTAAAACTTAAAATGAACAGAAATTACTCTGTGTATGAAAGGGGCTGTTTCCTCCTCAACACTCCGCTCTTTACGCTGAAGATTGACTCTTTCTCTCAATTCCACTTTTTCAAAACAGAAAAAATTTTGAGTGAATTCACAGTATAGATTAAGGTATTAAGCTGAACTTTCAAGAAACACTTAAAGGAGAAGATCAATTGACAAAAAGGCAATAATTGAAACCTACTACCACTACTGCTACTATTACTACTGCTACTACTACTACTACTACTACTGCTACTACTACTACTACCACTACTACCACTACTACCACTACTACAACTACTAATACCCCTGCAACTACCGCTTATGTAGCTAGTAGTACCAAGATTGAGATTGAACTGAAAATTTGAGGAAATGTTGAGGGTAAAGTTGAACTAAATCATACAGTAGTGTGTGCATATAAATTTTCAAAAGGGCTTATCAGCAATATCTTTGAAAATTGAAATTTAATGGATAGGAACTTGAAAGTTCTGGTGCCTTTTTGAGAGTAAAAAGAAACTGGAGGGCAACCAGCCCTCCTTCCACGTCGATTTGTACCCCAGACGCATCCAATCAAAATATAGAGATAGCCATTTTGTTCAGCACAGCTGAAAAGTCCAGTAATCATGGTTTTTAAGATGTCAACCCCCCAGAGTCCTTAAGATCCTTATAATCTTGCCCTTACCCTAGTCTTATTAAGATCCCTATAAGCTTTTAAAATCTTTATAAAATCTTTATTATATGTTGATTTTTTGGGGGTTTTCCCGATACTATTAGAAACAGGAACATGAAGCTCGAAAAAAGGATTGTTTTCACTGAAGTAAAGAATTAATAATATTGAAAAAAATCGATATTTTTTTTAGCTGCACAATACACATTGGCTTTTTTCATCCATTGGATGAAAAAGTCATCCATTGGATGAAAAAGATACTATTAGAAACAGGAACATGAAGCTCGAAAAAAGGATTGTTTTCACTGAAGTAAAGAATTAATAATATTGAAAAAAATCAATATTTTTTTAGCTGCACAATACGCATTGGCTTTTTTCATCCATTGGATGAAAAAGTCATCCATTGGATGAAAAAGTCATCCATTTTTTTTTTTACTATACATTTTTGGTAAAAGGGGGGACTTGGTATGGAGAGATATGGAGTAAATTATAGACTACCGCTTTCCTATTGACATTTTTGAATACCTTGTAATAAAATTCTTGAGATGTGAAAATTACTTTCCAATTAAAATCTTAATTCTAATTTAAACTATGTTAAGTTTCAATTTATTACTTTCTAGTTAACAATATTATCTGGTATCTTACGTCGAAATTAGAAGGGCTTAAAAATACATAATAATCTGTTGGTTCTTCTTGATCTCAACGTCGATTTTAATTGTTCCAAAAGTTTTATGTTTTTGTTTTGAAAGGAGGATAAATTTTTAATGTTTTACACCCAGAAATTTACTTATAATAACTATTCAAAGACAATAAAGCACTACTTTGACTTATGGGGAATTAATTTCGAATTTGATCTATAGTCTATTTGACGGCTGTGACTATACAGTGACAAAAAAGAGTGTTTAAAAGCTTCTTGGGGTAAAATAGTGTCCTAAGGTATAAACTTATAAAATACTAAAATATTTTATCCCTTCATATACGGAATAGCTTCGGTTCGATCTGAGTTTTAATTTTCCTTCTTACTTTCAATTAAAAAAATTTGTTTTTATTTAAATTCTTATCGTTTTTCAAATAAAGCCGGTAAATCTGGCTAACCATCTATGAAAAACTATTTATCCTCATTGGAAAATTCCCTCCCACAGATATTACTTTTTATCAGTGTTTATTTAAAGACTATTTGGGTTTTAAAAATTTAGAAAACGGTTTCAATTTCGAAATGGTCTCCCATCTCTGTTTGAATTTTATCATTCAAGTATGGTCTCAGCAATTGGATATTGCCACTAATTTTAATTAAAATTTTAAAGTCAATCTTTGAACAATTTAGAAAATGTACAAAAAAATAGTATGCGACCTAATCAATAAAAAATTAATAAATAGTAAATAAAATTTTTAATGAAATGATTCTGCGGAAAACCTATGGGACTTACCGTCATTAGCTTTCAAGCCACGAAATGTACAAACGTGGAAAAAAAGTACAGAGCTAAAACTAAAGAGTTTTTCCAGTCTATACATATAGAAACAACGACCGAAAAAAAACGCATAAACTTTTTATTAATACTATTTCAATTTCCTGTAATTTTAAACATGAGTTATTTGTTCCATAATAGTGAAATATATGTTTTAAAAAGTGTATGCAACTTTGATTATCTTTAATCTCTAAACAACATATTCTGTTTATAACTAAATGATCTCTAAAATAACATATTACTTTCTGGTAAACAGTTAACTTTTGCATGCGCACACTTCCATTCCAAACTTATTTGATGCTCAAATCAATGATATCTAACAAGCACAAAAAGTCCACAGAAGTTGCACTGAAACTCTGCATTGACATTACATTTGTAGATTAAATTAAAAAAGAATTTAAGACATCTTATACTTGGCGCTCCAACACCCATGAAGGTCATTCCTGAAGAAGAACCAACTGCTATACAGATAAGTAAATTCATTTTCTAGTGCTCTTAAAGGAAAACCGCAAGGAATTCCTGTTGGGATCGGAAGTGTCGTCTATCACTTAATAGTCAATTATTTTTTTATAGGAGAAAAGACTTTTCTGTTGAGCTAGAACTATGCACAGCTTTATTTGATCTTTTTCTTTTCTGTCTTTATGGGTTTAGTTTTATGATACTGAGTATTTTGGTGCATAAATTCCAGCCAGGTCACCCAACACAAGAAGTCTAGTTTGGTCACCAAACATTAAGTCCAATTTGTATGGTTTGAATTTAGTGTAGGGTGGAATTTTGGCCGGACTGCGTTTATTTGTAAGTTCAGTTTTTTGTTTGCCAATACTACTGGCTTTTGAATTAAGCTAAGTTTCATAGTTCATTTTTAAACCTTTGCTATATTAAATTTTTTCACACAATTGTCGAATTTTGGTCCGTAAAAGATACAAACTTTGGTAAGTAAAACCATGCATAAATAAGCCCTGAGAATCAGCCTTAATTCCACTCAACCTAACACCAGACAGCAAAGTCCAGTGCAGCTTAACATAACCAAACACCCACTTAAGTTTACGATTTGGCACCAGGTTTTACAACAGTATCATTATCGTAATGTTAATTTATTAAAAAAAACTTTTCACAAAAAGACGTTTATTGACAAAAGTAAAGACCATATTAAACTTATCACATCAGAAGAAATAGAAACCTATCGTAACTCAAACTCAAAACAACCAGAAATTATTATTAAAGAATAAATGAAACCCAAAACGAACAGAAATTGAATAAAAATCATAGCAAACAAACATACAACAGGTAATATTATAAATGAATAAATAAATATCAAAACGAGTAAAAGTTAAGTTGAATATGCAAGCCAAGCTTATAACGAACACAAGTATTTTGCTATTGAGGCATATATGAACCGCAAAACGAACAGAAACTAAATAAACAATCATAGCAAACAAACAAACAATAGTTACTAATATAAATGAGTAAATAAATCTTAAAACAAAGGAAACTTAAATTGAATGTGCAAATCCAGCTTGAAAAGAACAAAAATCTCTACAAAGAAGAGTTCGGGTTTTGTCTCCTTCTTTCAGTGTAAAAGTCTAAGACCTACTGCGTCATTGGTACTTTACTGAAAACTAGATGTGTCTTGAACAGTCTTTAAAAGTAAAAATATAATCGAACTGAATGTTTAATATACAGTGCTTTTAATTGCTGAAATATCATGAGTTCAAGATTTTATTTCACTGTAATTCTCTTTTCATTTTCAATGCTGCAATAACTGGAAAAGAAAATATTTGTAACTAGCTGGGTTCCGGCGGCTTCGCCGCCGTGCCCCAGCATGGCACGCGGCAGGCTTCTATAGATGGATTCTCATTGTCCATTGTGTTCTAGCCACAGAGAGTGTTGGGTCCCGGCGGCTTTGCCACTGGGACCCGCTGGCCCCAGCATGGCATGCGGTAGGCTTCTTTATATGGATTATCATTGTCCCTTGTGTTCTGGGTCCCGGCAATGCTATGTCATTTTTGGATCAAATTGATGACGTAAATTGGACATTCCTAATCTGGCCCTTCTCTTTGAGCCGCAAGCCTGGTTTTGCGTTGCTCTGGTGTTCCCTTTTTGGCGATATTGTAGGATAATTATACACGCATTGCTTTTGTAATATAGCGACACGCCTTCTTTTTTAACTATCTCTATTAGCCGCAAGCCTGGTTTCACGTTGCGAACGTAACATCATTTATAGATTTTTATCTTTTATTACAGTTTCTGCTTTTTTTAATTTTTTTTTTTTGACGTCATATTTTAGTTTTTTCGTTTTTGATTTTTTCCCTTTTAGTTTTTTCTTTTTTTAGTTTCTTTTTAATTCTTTTTCAGTTTTTTTTTGTTTTTTTTTATATTGACGTCATACTTAGTGACAGAAAGACAATGTAACGATAAAGATAGTGTAACGGACAGAAGGACACTACATATTTGTAGTGACCTATTTAGGTCATTTTTGTAGTCAGAAATTTCATTTGCTAATTCAAAAAATATAAAACAAATAAATAACAACTTAGTGGTTGATTTCAAAACCTGACCCCGAAGCGGCTACGCGGATGGCTTGTATATATTGATTTTCGTTGCCGCATATCTTCTAACTGCAGACATAGGTACGATACAACCACCCTATGATAAACACAAATTCTTCCTTTAAGTTGCGAAATTTTAAGGTCGTTTTTGTATCCAGAAACCTAAATATGCCTGTTTTAAGAAAATCAAACATGTAGCCGATTTAGAGGGCGGGCCCCGGCTGTCAGCATATGCTAGGCTTGTATATATTGGGTCTCGTAAGCACCAATCTCCAAAGAAGTCACCTTTGTTTTCTACTCTTTCCTTGGGAAAATGGTGGGCTCCATAGGGAATTTATATAATGATCTGTATTCATAATGGTCTGTTATTAAGAGTTACGTAGTTTATAGCATCTTTGTAGGTATTTGTTGGTTTTCCCTGTCATTTTTTTGGCATCGAAGATTGTGATGGCGTTGTTCTTCTAACGTAATATTTCTTGCTTCTTCATTTTGATGTTTTACTCTTTCTGAATTATGCAGTCGCTTGTCTTCTAGCGGAACAATTCTTAGTTCTTCACTTTTTTTGATACATTTTGATGCTTACTTTCTCGTTATCGCTTGTAATTCTTGCTCCCGCATATCTTTTAACCGCATATTTTATTTTCCTCGTACGGTATATCTTTTAACTGCATATTCCTTTGTTCTTCACTTTTATTTTCTTTTGTTCCACTCCACGTTGTCGCATGTCTTGTAAGCACATATTTCTTTGCTCTTCACTTTTGTTTTTGAATGTGTTTAATTCCTGCTGCAGCTTATCTTCAAACCAGGTATTTTTTTTTGTTCTTCTCTTTTGCTTTTAAATCGCCATAATTGTTGCTGACGCAACTATTCTAACTGTATCTCGCTACCACTTCTCTTTTTGCCGCATATTTCGTCTAACTGAATATTTCTTTGTTCTTCACTTTCAATATTGACTCGTTGTAATTTTCGTTGTTGTGAGTAATCTAACCGTATTTTTCTTTGTTCTTTAAGGTCTACGTTATTCATTTTGTTCTCTAGGTATTATTAAACTGCTGAAAGCACCTTTTGAAAAAGACTCATTACGCTTGGTATTTCATACTTAGCTATGTTTCTTGTGTAATTTTACGTGCATCAGAGACACTAAAAACGATACAGCCACTACTGAGCCACATGTGACGTAGGTATACTCTTGAAATTTATCTATAATTATGACGTCACTCACGGGATTTTTTTTCTAGAAATTAAGGCTCTCAGCCAATTTTTTCAAACTTGTGACTAATATAGATCGACTTTTAGGCCAGAAAATCCCATGATGCAAATTACTTTGTTTTCAGAAGTTAGGATAATAAATAAACGAAAACAGAAGCTAAAGAACTATAAGGCTACATACATATTGTTCTATTCTTCGAAATTAAGACATCGTTCTATCCTAGCTGTTGAATTTTTTTGTATTTACAACTTACCATATTTCTAGGTAATACGACGAGAGTCAATTTCCATCTCACAGTTATGAGCCTGGATTCAATTGACGAAAGCTCAATGGTAAGATATATATTAATTGCCTTGCATACATAAATTTTTAAGAATTAGTACGTTTGGCTCATGTAATATATATTTTAAGTTTAAAAAAGAAGGGAGAAGATTGACGTAAATGAGGGTTTCAAAGAAGTCAACATTTTTTTTCTGACGAAAGAATTTGAGTCCATAACACAGCTACATTCATAACTACAGTCCATGAACACCACATGCAGTGACATTCTCTAAGAGGAAATATGTAAGTAAAGGAGCTTTTATTGTTATTTAGGTCCTTCGGCTCTCTGTAGTTTCTTGTATAATTAGCTTTTTTTTTAGCTCTGTGGCCTGAATATATCATTATTAAAAATATCCTTTTAGAGAGGCTCTCTGATTATACTTTTAAAGTTTACTCATAAGCAATAATCATAAAAATCTCAGAGATTCGAAGAACATGCATGAAATAAATTTGTTTTCAAGGATGAATTGAGGAGGAGATTTGTAATATTGTGACGGTGCATTGTATGAAGACGCCACCAAGCTATCTTTAACGGTGTCATATATAACCCCATCCGGTGTATGTTCAAATCTATTTAAGTAGCAATCTCATCAATATTCCACATTAGGATCCCTATAGTGACCTCACGCTAGCACATCAGATAGACCAAAGCCATGCCAACAGTACCTTTTCGGTAATCCTAACGGGCGTGTGACTGGATTTTTTGTATTAAGCCACGGAGAGTGTCTCGCAACACCTAATAAAGTCAGGGGGTGCCTCGCAACATCTAATAGGAATGAAGTGCGTGATTCGCAACTTGATTCTCTGTATGCATCAGGCAACCCCTGAGACAAAAGTAATTTTTATCTTCCAATACCGTAGACAGCCATACCAGGCCCTTTGTTATTTTGTATCTAAGGAAAAAACTGACAAATTGACAAGTAAATGTTTTCTATCTAAATTTAAACACTTATTTAAACATTAAATTTATAATGGTTATTTAAATACTAAATTTATTCCAAAGTACCCACCAAGACTCTCTTATATATAAGTTGTTTACGCTATCAAAAGCTACAAATTTGCGTGATTTTCGAAATTTGGCGAATGCCCATAGAAAGTTAATCATAGAAAGGAATCAAAATGAATATTGCACCGTCAGATCCAGCGTATCAGAGAACCCAGCTGTAGAATTTTCAAGCTCCTATATACACATATGTGGAATTTCCACGGATGAAAGATCAAGAAAGATCACGGATGCGTGTTTAATTTTTTTTTTCCAGGGGTTTATCAAACCAGTGATCCTAGAAGATTGGGAGAGTGCTTTTCTGAGCGGAAATCGAAAGTTCTAGTACCCTTTTTAAGTGATCAAAAAGACCAGAGGGTAACTAGCCCCCCTCCCAAACCCCTTTTCCTCAAAAATCATTCGATGAACAATTGAATCAAAAAATATAATAGCCATTTTATTAAGCATAATTGAAAGGTAAATACCCATAGTATGCATGTGATACGATCTCAACAGATCCTGCGGAAAGGGCTGTAAGTTTTGACATTTGCTTATTCTTTACATATAATATTTGCTACTGGAAGGTAAATAGAAATTTTTTTGAGGAGGGAAAATTTTCTGTGGCAGGAGAATTTCCGTGGGAAGGGAAATTTCCGGGGAAGAGCGGAAATTTTGTATAAGGGAATTTGCCTGCCATAATTCCAAAATTCTTTTCAAATGTCTTACTTTCTGATTGCCGACTCAATTTTACATTTTGGGATGTTCGGGGAAAATATCCCTGTGAAGTTTTCAAAGGTGTTTGAATTATCTGAGTGACTTTGCCAGGGGGGAGGGTCTCACGGAAGAAATCCTTCACGGGGGAGTTTTGTGCGGGAGATATTTTCGCTGGGGATTTTTCTGCGGGAGAAACTTTGCATTGGGGAAGGGGAGGAATTTCCATAAGAACTTCCATGAGGAAGGGGGAGATTTCCGATTTTGTTTAAAAATAACAAAAATTAAATGAAAAGAAGTCTTTTTTTCAAATGAAAGGGTTCTAAGAAGAATTTTCCAGGTTGAACTGCCTACTAGAAAGTTTCTTGGGAATTTAAAGCGAGGATGGAATTGTCCATGGGAAGGTGTTTTACATGAATGGAATTTTCCATTGAAGAATTTTTTTTTTTTGGGGGGGGGGAGGAATTTCCATGAAGGAGCGAGGTAGATTTCTGGGCACTTTTTGATAACTATCAGAAATAAGATTCAAAAACAATTTTTTTTCCAATTAAAAGTAAAGAACATTTTTTAAATCTCACAATTAAAAGAAATTATTCCGCACATGAGGAAAGTGCCACCTCCTCAGTACCTCACTCTTTACGCTAAACTTAAACTTTCTGTCCCAATTCCATATGAACGAAGCACAAAGGTGGTTTCATTGGAATGAGGAGCTTAGTATAAATACTAATACAATTTAGCACAAAAGAGAAGTAGAAGAGGGGTACCTTACTCATAATTTGAAAAATGGTCAGAACTAAAATATGAAAACAAGTTCTTTCTTGTATGTGAAACAAGTTCTAATCCGGCAGATTAATTGTTGTTCATAAGCGTGGTTCTAGAAAGGATCCTTCTAATTATAGACCAGTTTCTCCTTTATTATCCTTTAGTAAAATTTTTGAAGAATATACGTACTCTAGACTACTGTCATTTCTTAATAAAAAACATTTTTCAATTACAATCAATCTGGTTTTCTCCCTAAGCACTTAACAGAATATGCTTGCAGGGCCTTGCTGAAGTTCATTCACAAGGCTACTCGATGAGGTAGAATTCCAACTGCAACTATCCTCGATGTCGGAAAACCCTTTGACAGCATATCACGTACTATCCGTGTCCATATTACATCAATTCCGTGTTGTTTTTGGTGCCACTCAAGGGTCTATTCTAGGGCCTGTTTTATTTCTTGCATTCATTAATGATCTTTTCATTGCTGTATCTGCAACAACTAAATGAAGTTTCTGTGATATCTGTGATCACAATTTTATCCCACCTAGTGAGACATTTAAAATCCAGTGCTATTCATATTTGCAGATGATAGAATTCCTGGGTGTCCCAAAATTATTTAACCTTCCTTCATCATGAAAATATATTCTGTCCTAGAAAGATCCTTAGCTTTGTTCGATGATAATCTCCTTGCCCGAAACCTATCTAAATCTAGTCTACTTATTTTTTTCCAAATCAGGTACTTCTTGTCCTTTAATTAAAACTATTTCCACCAGTCATGGTGATATAATTCGTCTCCCTGATAGACATGTTCGGCTCCTGGGTATTTTATTGGAAGAAAATATTTCTTTTATACATCGCTGTGCTCTTGTCAAAACCTAAGCTCTCCAGAAACGTAGGGTTTTTTGGAAGCATCGTCATTGTCTCACTGGTTTCATAATAAAGACCCTCCTTTCACTCTCTCATTCAACCATATTTGTACTACTGTCCAACAGTATGGCTATCAGCATTCTCTTCATTTACCCTCGCTGTTTCCAAAATATACAACAGAGGATTTGAATTAATATATGAGGTTACAGGCCTGCTCAAAATCAATTTATTGGATTGTTAATCCACATACATCTCTCTTTTCTCTTGTTTCACTTTTAAGTATTTTCATTGACTCCCCCCTAACCTCTTCAAGCAATTACATCTTTATATTACAACTATACTTCAAAAGGAACCTTGTGTATCGTTTTCTATAAGAAACAACATGGATATTTTCATTCACAAAGCAATAACCATAAGCTGACATTTTAATCCAGTTTTATGTTGCCCCTCCCTATGGAATTCTCTACCTATTAAAATTTGGCTATGTCATTCTTATGGGCAATTTGAAAAAGAGCTAACTGACCACCTCCTATGCGTAGACAGTTAGTTATCTCCTTCTTTCTCTTTCTACCCCGCAATCTTTCCCTTTCAATGTGTTCAATTCACTTATTTTGGTGGGCATGCTATTTTTTGTTGCTGTTGTTTAATTATTTTTCTCTTGTCGTTCTGTTCGATTATAGTACTATTATTTAACTTGACTTTATTTAACATAATAAACATAAACCATTACATATATAAATCAATACGCTAGGAAAAAAAAGCAAATATTTTTCTAACGTGTAGCGATTACCGACATAAACATTCCTAGAAGCATTCTAAACTAATAATTAATTTAAAGAAAGCAAAAAAAAACAACAACAAAAAATAATCTCACTCTCTCAAACACCTTCAAGGTACCAACAACCATCCAAATACAACTCCATCCAACCCAGCCCTTCAATCCACTCCTCCTCCTAGCCTTATAGCCCACTCACATCCATCCTCCCCCCCCCCAAAAAAAAAAACTGATTCCCCAAGAAATGCGCTTTTAATCTATTTTTAAACTGTATCAGGTGCTCAGCCGCCCACACTCACAGTAAGCGAATTCCATACAAAAAGATGAAGATACTTCAAAGTAAAAATCAGGTCTCACACTGTTTTGAATCTCCACAATCAAATTATCACCTCTTCTTCTACCATGATCATGAACAGAATTTCCTAAGCGGTAAAACTCATTAAAAATTCTCGGTGCTAGATTATGCACATAATTATACACAAACATCGCCGCTTAATAGTCACATATCTATCCGAGAATGAGCAGCCCTAGAGAACTCGAAGCACATACTGGGGTCTTTCACATTTTTTTTTACATATTTCTCAATTATTCTTACTGCTTTATTTTCTAGCACTTGTACACGCTTGTAATTATCGGGAAAGTTGCTGCTTTACACTAAACATTCATCTATATATATAAAAATAAGTTGTCCGTGTGTGGATCTGTGGATCTGTGGATCAGGTGACGTCATGTTTGTCCGCATATGACGTCTGAATTATTTCACACTAATACAAAAGAAGAAAAAAACTAAAAAAGGTAAAAACTACAAAAAAAACTAAAAAGAAAAAAAAACTAAAAAAGCTAAAAAACTAAAAAAAAACTAAAAAAAGGTAAAAATCTAATAACTAAAAAAAAACTGACAAAAATAAAAAAAGGCAAAAACTACAAAAAAAAATAAAAACTAATAAAAAAACTAAAAAAGCTAAAAAACTAAAAAAACTAAAAAAAAACTAAAAAAAGGTAAAAAACTAAAAAAAAACTAAAAACTAAAAAAGAAAAAAACTAAAAAAAAGGAAAAAACTGAAAAATAAAAGAGAAAAAGAAAACTAAAAAATATGAATAAATATATATAAAAATAAGTTGTTTGTGGGTTATGTCTGTCTGTCTGTCTGTTGAGTGACGTCGTGTTTGTCCGCATATGACGTCTGAATTATTTCACACTAATACAAAAGAAGAAAAAAAACTAAAAAAGGTAAAAACTACAAAAAAAACTAAAAAGAAAAAAAACTAAAAAAGCTAAAAAACTAAAAAAACTAAAAAAAGGTAAAAAACTAAAAACTAAAAAAAACTGAAAAAACTAAAAAAAGGCAAAAACTAAAAAAAAAACTAAAAACTAATAAAAAAACTAAAAAAGCTAAAAAACTAAAAAAAATAAAAAAACTAAAAAAAAGGAAAAAACAAAAAAAAAAACTAAAAACTAAAAAAGAAAAAACTAAAAAAAAGGAAAAAACTGAAAAATAAGAGAAAAAAAAAACTAAAAAAATATTAATAAATATAAAAAATATAAATATAAATATAATATAAATTAGCAATCAACAAAGCACCGAGACACAAATGACGACCGGGACACAGGGAGTATAAATGACGACCAGGACATAAGTAAAAAAAAAAATAAAAAAACTAAAAAAATGGTAAAAACTACAAAAAAACTAAAAACTAATAAAAAAACTAAAAAATCTAAAAATCTAAATAAACTAAAAAAGAAAAAAAAGAAAAAAGGAAAAAAATAAAGGAGAAAAACAAAACTAAAAAACGAATGTATATACAGACCGGGACACCGGGATACAAATGACGACCGGGACACAGGGAATATAAATGACGACCAGGACACAGGGACACAACTACAATGGGGACGCCGGGGGGCACAGGGGGATATAAATGACGACCGGGACACCGGGACACAAGGAATATAAATGACGCCCGGGACACTCAAAGAGAAATCACAGACTGGAACACCGGGACACAAATGACGACCGGGACACAGGGAATATAAATGACGACCGGGACACAGGGACATAACTACAAAGGGGACGCCGGGGTGCACAGGGGGATATATAAATGACGATGGCGACTCAGGGAATGGTCGATTAGCAATCACCATCAACAAAGCTCAAGGGCAATCATTAGAATCATGAGGTATAGATCTGAATACGGATTGTTTTCCCATGGACCATTATATGTTGCATGTTCAAGAGTCGGTAAACCTGAAAATCTATTTATATGCACAGACAATGGGACAGCAAAGAATGTTGTATATTCGCAAGTTTTACGTAGTTAAAAACATATATATATATATATATATATATATATATATATATATATATATATATATATATATATATATATATATATATATATATATATCTATATTCACAGGTGGGACATAGGGACACAACTACAATGGCGCGTAACTAATATGGCGCGTAACGACTTACGCGCGCGGGGGGGCTTGGGGGGGGCGCGAAGTGCACCCACCAACAAGGTGTTGGGGTGGCGCGAAGCGCCACCCCAACAGCTAGTATGATACATACGAGTAGATGACTGCAAAATATATCATGCGAAGAGAGCGTTCCACCAGAATATACTTCAGTCTTCGAGGAATTCCTACTCCACTTGCAATTTTTGTGGAAATAATGTCGCTATGATGCTTCCACAAAAGATTAGAATCAACGTGGAAGCCAATGAGAATAATGTTTGGTCTCCCACCGTCAAAGACCAAAGAGGCTTTGGGAGGGGGGCTAAAGTTTTGTATTTTGTCTCTGTTTTCTTTAAATAAGTTGGCAGATTGATTGATTCAACTGAAAATAAGGAGTATTATTGAAATTAAAACTGAAAGAAATTGTTCTGTATATGAGGTGGGCTACTTCTACCTTAACCCTCGCTCTTTAAGCTAAATTCTGATATTTCTTTGCAAATACATTAATTTGAATTTGACGGCCCTTGTGTTTCAGCAGTCTTTCTTAAATAATTCCGAGAAAAAGTCAAACTTTAGTGTAAGGAGCGAGGAAAATCTTCTGTGGGGCTGGGAATTTTCTGCGGAGATAATTTTGCGTAGGGGAAAGTTTTCGGGAATAAAACTTCTTAGGAGAAATCTTATACGGAGGCAAGAATCTGGGGAAAGACCTGTAAGTTATGAAATTCGCTTGTTGTTTGTGTATAGTATTTGTTATTGGGAAGTAAACAGACTTTTTTTAGGAGGGAGAATTATCTGCCTGAGGTTTTTTCGTGGGAAGGGAAGTTTTTGTGGATAAGCTTTTAAGGGGGAATTTTCCATGAAGAAATTTGCCATAATTCCTACACGAAATTCTTTTTATTTGTCTTACTGCCTGTTGCCTGACTCAATTTTTACATTTTGAGATGTTCGGAGAAATTGTCCAGGTGAAATTCCTAATGGAGTTTGAATTGTCTGAAGAACTTTTTTTTAGGGGGGAGATTTCCACGGGGGATATTCATCATGGAGGAGTTTTCTGCTGGAGAAATTTTCAACGGGGAAATTTTCCACAGAAGAAACTATCCATTGGGGGTGAAGGAAGGGATTTCCAGGAAAAATGCTTCCGTTAATAGAGAACTTCCGACTTGGTGTCGAAAACGACTAAAAATTAAACGAAAATAAGTCTGTTTCTAAATGAAAGTAAGCTAAGGAGAATTATCCAGGCATAATTGTCCGAAAGAAATTTTCTGGGGGAATTTTCAGCGATGATGGAAATGTCTGAAGGAAGGCACATTTTACACAGGAGGAAGCTTTCATGAAGTAAGCTTTGTAGGGAAAATTTTTTATGGAGCAAAAAGATGGATTTACCGGCACTATTTGATAAACGATAAGAAATAATATAATTAAAATCAAGTTTGTCCAACACTAAAGAAAGGAACGGCATTAAAATATACAATTAAAGGAAAATACTCCGTAGATAAGGGGAGATACCCTCTCTTGCGTGCCTCGCTCTTTACTCTAAAATTTGACTTTGTGTTCCAATTCCTAATGGACGACCCTGAAACATTAAGGACAGATTAATTATAATGGGAAGCTTTGTTTAAATATTAAAAACATTTGTTTAAATATCAAAAAATGAAAAATGGTCAGAAACTAAGTAAAAATGCAAGTTCTTTCAACTGAAAATAAGAAGCACCATTAAAAAGCCAACAAAACTATTCCGTACTAGCTGTTGGTGTGGCGCTTCGTGCCAAACCAACACCTAGTTGGTGGGGACGCTTTGTCCTATATATATATATATATATATATATATATATATATATATATATATATATATATATATATATATATATATATATATATATATATATATATATATATATATCTATATATATAAAAATAAGTTGTCTGTGTGTGGATCTGTGGATCAGGTGACGTCACCTGAAAAAACTGGATCAGGTGACGTCAAAACTGAAAAAACTAAAAAAAGGCAAAAACTACAAAAAAAACTAAAAACTAATAAAAAAAATAAAAAAGCTAAAAAACTAAAAAAACTAAAAAAAGGCGAAAACTACAAAAAAAAAACTAAAAACTAATAAAAAGCTAAAAAATTAAAAAAACTAAAAAAAGGCAAAAACTACAAAAAAAACTAAAAACTAATAAAAAAAATAAAAAAGCTAAAAAACTAAAAAAACTAAAAAAAAGGAAAAAACTGAAAAATAAGCTAAAACATAGGTAAAAACCAATAAAAAACTAAAAAAAAAACTGAAAAAACTAAAAAAAGGCAAAAACTACAAAAAAAACTAAAAACTAATAAAAAAAGTAAAAAAGCTAAAAAACTAAAAAAACTAAAAAAAGGTAAAAAACTAAAAAAAATAAAAAATAAAAAAAACTAAAAAAAAGGAAAAAACTGAAAAATAAGCTAAAATAAAGGTAAAAACCAATAAAAAACTAAAAAGAAAAAAAGGAAAAAACTAAAAAAAATTTTCATCTAAAAAACTAAAAAAACTAAAAACTAAAAAAAAACAAAAAAAAAAGGAAAAAACTGAAAAATAAGCTAAAATAAAGGTAAAAACCAATAAAAAACTAAAAAAAAACTGAAAAAACTAAAAAAAAAGGCAAAAACTACAAAAAAAACTAAAAACTAATAAAAAAGTAAAAAAGCTAAAAAACTAAAAAAAATAAAAAAACTAAAAAAAGGTAAAAAACTAAAAAAAATCAAAAATAAAAAAAAAACTAAAAATAAGGAAAAACTGAAAAATAAGCTAAAATAAAGGTAAAAACCAATAAAAAACTAAAAAGAAAAAAAGGAAAAAACTAAAAAAAATTTTCATCTAAAAAACTAAAAAAAACTAAAAAAGGTAAAAACTAAAAGAACTAAAAAAGAAAAAAATAAATGACGACACTCAAAGAGAAAGCGACCAGGACAAAAGGAATGTTCGATTAGCAATCAACAAAGCACCGGGACACAGGGAGTATAAATGACGACCAGGACATAAGTAAAAAAAAAAACTATCTATATATATAAAAATAAGTTGTCTGTGGATCTGTGGATCGTGGATCAGGTGACGTCACCTGAAAAAACTGGATCAGGTGACGTCAAAACTGAAAAAACTAAAAAAAGGCAAAAACTACAAAAAAACTAAAAACTAATAAAAAAAATAAAAAAGCTAAAAAACTAAAAAAACTAAAAAAACTAAAAAAAGGTAAAAAACTAAAAAAACTAAAAACTAAAAAAAACTAAAAAAAGGAAAAAACTGAAAAATAAGCTAAAATAAAGGTAAAAACCAATAAAAAACTAAAAAAAAGACTGAAAAAACTGAAAAAAGGCAAAAACTTCAAAAAAAACTAAAAACTAATAAAAAAAAGTAAAAAAGCTAAAAAACTAAAAAACTAAAAAAACTAAAAAAAGGTAAAAAACTAAAAAAAATAAAAAATAAAAAAAAAATAAAAAAAGGAAAAAACTGAAAAATAAGCTAAAATAAAGGTAAAAAAACTGGGTCAGGTGACGTCAAAACTGAAAAAACTAAAAAAAGGCAAAAACTACAAAAAAAACTAAAAACTAATAAAAAAGCTAAAAAACTAAAAAAACTAAAAAAAAGGCAATAACTACAAAAAAACTAAAAACTAATAAAAAAAATAAAAAAACTAAAAAAACTAAAAAAACTAAAAAAAGGTAAAAAACTAAAAAAACTAAAAACTAAAAAAAACTAAAAAAAAAGGAAAAAACTGAAAAATAAGCTAAAATAAAGGTAAAAACCAATAAAAAACTAAAAAAAAACTGAAAAAACTAAAAAAAGGCAAAAACTACAAAAAAAACTAAAAACTAATAAAAAAAAGTAAAAAAGCTAAAAAACTAAAAAAACTAAAAAAAACTAAAAAAAGGTAAAAAACTAAAAAAAATAAAAAATAAAAAAAAACTAAAAAAAAGGAAAAAACTGAAAAATAAGCTAAAATAAAGGTAAAAACCAATAAAAAACTAAAAAGAAAAAAAGGAAAAAACTAAAAAAAATTTTCATCTAAAAAACTAAAAAAAACTAAAAAAGGTAAAAACTAAAAGAACTAAAAAAGAAAAAAATAAATGACGACACTCAAAGAGAAAGCGACCAGGACAAAAGGAATGTTCGATTAGCAATCAACAAAGCACCGGGACACAGGGAGTATAAATGACGACCAGGACATAAGTAAAAAAAAACTAACAAAACTAAAAAGAAGGTAAAAACTACAAAAAAACTAAAAAGAAAAAAACTAAAAAAAGGCAAAAACTACAAAAAAAACTAAAAACTAATAAAAAAGCTAAAAAACTAAAAAAACTAAAAAAAGGCAAAAACTACAAAAAAAACTATAAACTAATACAAAAAATAAAAAAGCTAAAAAACTAAAAAAACTAAAAAAACTAAAAAAAGGAAAAAAGCTAAAAAAAACTAAAAACTAAAAAAACTAAAAAAAAGGAAAAAACTGAAAAATAAGCTAAAATAAAGGTAAAAACCAATAAAAAACTAAAAAAAAACTGAAAAAACTAAAAAAAGGCAAAAACTACAAAAAAAACTAAAAACTAATAAAAAAAGTAATAAAGCTAAAAAACTAAAAAAACTAAAAAAACTAAAAAAAGGTAAAAAACTAAAAAAAAAAAATAAAAAAAAACTAAAAAAAAGGAAAAAACTGAAAAATAAGCTAAAATAAAGGTAAAAACCAATAAAAACTAAAAAGAAAAAAAGGAAAAAACTAAAAAAATTTTCATCTAAAAAACTAAAAAAAAACTAAAAAAGGTAAAAACTAAAAGAACTAAAAAAGAAAAAAATAAATGACGACACTCAAAGAGAAAGCGACCAGGACAAAAGGAATGTTCGATTAGCAATCAACAAAGCACCGGGACACAGGGAGTATAAATGACGACCAGGACATAAGTAAAAAAAAACTAACAAAACTAAAAAGAAGGTAAAAACTACAAAAAAAAAGAAAAAAAACCTAAAAACTAATAAAAAAACTAAAAAATCTAAAAATCTAAATAAACTAAAAAAGAAAAAAAAGGAAAAAAATAAAGGAGAAAAACAAAACTAAAAAACGAATGTATATACAGACCGGGACACCGGGATACAAATGACGACCGGGACACAGGGAATATAAATGACGACCGGGACACAGGGACACAACTACAACGGGGACACCGGGGGAAACAGGGGATATAAATGACGACCGGGACACCGGGACAGGAATGGTCGATTAGCAATCACCATCAACAAAGCTCAAGGGCAATCATTAGAATCATGAGGTATAGATCTGAATACAGATTGTTTTCCCATGGACCATTATATGTTGCATGTTCAAGAGTCGGTAAACCTGACAATCTATTTATATGCAAAGACAATGGGACAGCAAAGAATGTTGTATATTCGCAAGTTTTACGTAGTTAAAACCATATATATATATATATATATATATATATATATATATATATATATATATATATATATATATATATATATATATATCTATCTATATTCACAGGTGGGACATAGGGACACAACTACAATGGCGCGTAACTATTATGGCGCGTAACGACTTACGCGCGCGAGGGGGCTTGGGGGGGCGCGAAGCGCCCCCACCAAGGGGCGTATATATATATATATCTATATATATAAAAATAAGTTGTCTGTGGATGGATGTGTGGATGGATGTGTGGATGGATGTGTCAGGTGACGTCACCTGAAAAAACTGGATTAGGTGACGTCAAAACTGAAAAAACTAAAAAAAAGGCAAAAACTACAAAAAAAACTAAAAACTAATAAAAAAAATAAAAAAGCTAAAAAACTAAAAAAACCTATAAAGGTAAAAACCAATAAAAAACTAAAAAAAAAACTGAAAAAACTAAAAAAAGGCAAAAACTACAAAAAAAACTAAAAACTAATAAAAAAAGTAAAAAAAGCTAAAAAACTAAAAAAACTAAAAAAAGGTAAAAAACTAAAAAAAAATAAAAAATAAAAAAAAACTAAAAAAAAGGAAAAAACTGAAAAATAAGCTAAAATAAAGGTAAAAACCAATAAAAAACTAAAAAAAAAAAGGAAAAAACTAATAAATGACGACACTCAAAGAGAAAGCGACCAGGACAAAAAACTAAAAAAAAAGGCAAAAACTACAAAAAAACTAAAAACTAATAAAAAAAATAAAAAAGCTAAAAAACTAAAAAAACTAAAAAAAGGTAAAAAACTAAAAAAACTAAAAACTAAAAAAAAACTAAAAAAAGGTAAAAACTAAAAGAACTAAAAAAAGAAAAAATAAATGACGACACTCAAAGAGAAAGCGACCAGGACAAAAGGAATGTTCGATTAGCAATCAACAAAGCACCGGGACACAGGGAGTATAAATGACGACCAGGACACAAGTAAAAAAAAAAATTAACAAAACTAAAAAGAAGGTAAAAACTACAAAAAAACTAAAAAGAAAAAAAAACTAAAAACTAATAAAAAAACTAAAAAATCTAAAAATCTAAATAAACTAAAAAAGAAAAAAAAAGGAAAAAATAAAGGAGAAAAACAAAACTAAAAAACGAATGTATATACAGACCGGTACACCGGGATACAAATGACGACCGGGACACAGGGAATATAAATAACGACCGGGACACAGGGACACAACTACAACGGGGACACCGGGGGGAAACAGGGGGATATAAATGACGACCGGGACAAAAAAACTAAAAAGAAATAAAAACTAAAAACTAATAAAAAAAACTAAAAAATCTAAAAATCTAAATAAGCTAAAAAAGAAAAAAAAAGGAAAAAAATAAAGGAGAAAAACAAAACTAAAAAACGAATGTATATACAGACCGGGACACCGGGATACAAATGATGACCGGGACCCGGGACACAGGGAATATAAATGACGACCGGGACACAGGGACACAACTACAACGGGACACCGGGGGAAACAGGGGGATAACCTGACAATCTATTTATATGCAAAGACAATGGGACAGCAAAGAATGTTGTATATTCGCAAGTTTTACGTAGTTAAAACCATATATATATATATATATATCTATATTCACAGGTGGGACATAGGGACACAACTACAATGGCGCGTAACTATTATGGCGCGTAACGACTTACGCGCGCGGGGGGGGCTTGGGGGGGGCGCGAAGCGCCCCCACCAACTAGGTGTTGGGGTGGCGCGAAGCGCCACCCCAACAGCTAGTATATATATATATATATATATATATATATATATTATATATATATATATATATATATATTATATATATATATATATATATATATATATATATATATATATATATATATATATATATATTATATATATATATATATATATATATATATACTAGCTGTTGGGGTGGCGCCCCCCCCGCGCGCGTAAGTCGTTACGCGCCATATTAGTTACGCGCCATTGTAGTTGTGTCCCTATGTCCCACCTGTGAATATAGATAGATATATATTTATATATACATATATATATATATATATAATATATATATATATATATATATATATATATATATATATATATATATATTATATATATATATATATATATACTAGCTGTTGGGGTGGCGCTTCGCGCCACCCCAACACCTAGTTGGTGGGGGCGCTTCGCGCCCCCCCCCAAGCCCCCCCGCGCGCGTAAGTCGTTACGCGCCATAATAGTTACGCGCCATTGTAGTTGTGTCCCTATGTCCCACCTGTGAATATAGATAGATATATATATATATGGTTTTTAACTACGTAAAACTTGCGAATATACAACATTCTTTGCTGTCCCATTGTCTTTGCATATAAATAGATTGTCAGGTTTACCGACTCTTGAACATGCAACATATAATGGTCCATGGGAAAACAATCTGTATTCAGATCTATACCTCAATGATTCTAATGATTGCCCTTGAGCTTTGTTGATGGTGATTGCTAATCGACCATTCCCTGTCCCGGTGTCCCGGTCGTCATTTATATCCCCCTGTTTCCCCCGGTGTCCCCGTTGTAGTTGTGTCCCTGTGTCCCGGTCGTCATTTATATTCCCTGTGTCCCGGTCGTCATTTGTATCCCGGTGTCCCGGTCTGTATATACATTCGTTTTTTAGTTTTGTTTTTCTCCTTTATTTTTTTCCTTTTTTTTTCTTTTTAGTTTATTTAGATTTTTAGATTTTTTAGTTTTTTATTAGTTTTTAGGTTTTTTTTTCTTTTTAGTTTTTTTGTCCCGGTCGTCATTTATATCCCCCTGTTTCCCCCGGTGTCCCCGTTGTAGTTGTGTCCCTGTGTCCCGGTCGTCATTTATATTCCCTGTGTCCCGGTCGTCATTTGTATCCCGGTGTACCGGTCTGTATATACATTCGTTTTTTAGTTTTGTTTTTCTCCTTTATTTTTTTCCTTTTTTTTTCTTTTTTAGTTTATTTAGATTTTTAGATTTTTTAGTTTTTTTATTAGTTTTTAGTTTTTTTTTTCTTTTTAGTTTTTTTGTAGTTTTTACCTTCTTTTAGTTTTGTTAATTTTTTTTTTACTTATGTCCTGGTCGTCATTTATACTCCCTATGTCCCGGTGCTTTGTTGATTGCTAATCGAACATTCCTTTTGTCCTGGTCGCTTTCTCTTTGAGTGTCGTCATTTATTTTTTTCTTTTTTAGTTCTTTTAGTTTTTACCTTTTTTAGTTTTTTTTTAGTTTTTTAGATGAAAATTTTTTTTAGTTTTTTCCTTTTTTTCTTTTTAGTTTTTATTGGTTTTTACCTTTATGTTAGCTTATTTTTCAGTTTTTTCCTTTTTTTTAGTTTTTTTTTATTTTTTATTTTTTTTTAGTTTTTTACCTTTTTTAGTTTTTTTAGTTTTTTTAGTTTTTTTAGTTTTTTAGCTTTTTTACTTTTTTTATTAGTTTTTAGTTTTTTTGTAGTTTTTGCCTTTTTTTAGTTTTTTCAGTTTTTTTTTTAGTTTTTTATTGGTTTTTACCTTTATTTTAGCTTATTTTTCAGTTTTTTCCTTTTTTAGTTTTTTTTAGTTTTTAGTTTTTTTAGTTTTTTACCTTTTTTTAGTTTTTTTAGTTTTTTTAGTTTTTTAGCTTTTTTATTTTTTTTATTAGTTTTTAGTTTTTTTTGTAGTTTTTGCCTTTTTTTTTAGTTTTTTTAGTTTTTTAGCTTTTTTATTAGTTTTTAGTTTTTTTTGTAGTTTTTGCCTTTTTTTAGTTTGACAACTTATTTTTATATATATAGATAGTTTTTTTTTTTTTACTTATGTCCTGGTCGTCATTTATACTCCCTGTGTCCCGGTGCTTTGTTGATTGCTAATCGAAACATTCCTTTTGTCCTGGTCGCTTTCTCTTTGAGTGTCGTCATTTATTAGTTTTTTCCTTTTTTTTTTTAGTTTTTTATTGGTTTTTACCTTTATTTTAGCTTATTTTTCAGTTTTTTCCTTTTTTTAGTTTTTTTTTATTTTTTAGTTTTTTTAGTTTTTTACCTTTTTTTAGTTTTTTTAGTTTTTTTAGTTTTTAGCTTTTTTACTTTTTTTATTAGTTTTTAGTTTTTTTTTGTAGTTTTTGCCTTTTTTTAGTTTTTTCAGTTTTTTTTTTAGTTTTTTATTGGTTTTTAACCTTTATAGTTTTTTTAGTTTTTTAGCTTTTTTATTTTTTTTATTAGTTTTTAGTTTTTTTTGTAGTTTTTGCCTTTTTTAGTTTTTTCAGTTTTGACGTCACCTGATCCAGTTTTTTCAGGTGACGTCACCTGACACATCCATCCATCCATCCACAGACAGACAACTTATTTTTATATATATAGATATATATAATATATATATATATATATATATATATACTAGCTGTTGGGGTGGCGCTTCGCGCCACCCCAACACTAGTTGGTGGGGCGCTTCGCGCCCCCCCAAGCCCCCCCCGCGCGCGTAAGTCGTTACGCGCCATATTAGGTACGCGCCATATTAGTTACGCGCCATTGTAGTTGTGTCCCTGTGTCCCACCTGTGAATATAGATAGATTTATATATGTGTTTCAAACTACGTAAAATTGCGAATATACAACATTCTTGGATTTCCCATTGTCTGTCCATATACAAAGCCGTATGTACTAATAATGACGTCATATGCAAACGCTCTTTTTACAAACAAACAAACATGCATACACACAACTCGTTTTTATATAGATAGATAGATAGATAGATACAATACAAATTAACTACGTAAAACTTGTGAATATACAACAGTCTTCGCTGTCCCATTGTCTGTGCGTATAAATAGATTGTCAGGTTTACCGACCCTCAAAGATGCAACATACAATTGTACATTGGTAAAGCAATCTGTATTAAGATCTATACCGCATTTTTCTAGTGATTGCCCTTGAGCTTTGTTGATGGTGGTTGCAAATGCTAATCGAATTGGGAATTGCAATCTTTTAAATTGAAAAAGCAGATCCGTTGGAATCATGGAATGCGAGGAATAAGAACAGCCTCACCCTCATAAGGCCCTGTCAAGATTGTGGCATCTATTAGGTTTTCCATTGTTTTTTTTTACGGCAAGTCGCGTGCCATTGCAAAGCTTTGGTGGGGTTGATATTTCTTAAAAGTAATATTGGTACGCCTATTTTTAGTTGTAGCAGGTGTGGTGGACACCCTGAAGGATCTATGGAATTTAAAAATTCAGATGGATAATTAACCGCTTCATTTGGTTCCGAAATACAAATTAACTGCGTAAAACTTGCGAATATACAACATTCTTCGCTGTCCAATTCTCGCTGCATATAAATAGATTGTCAGGTTTACCGACCCTCGAACATGCAACGTACAATTGTCCATGGGAAAAACAATCAGTATTAAGATCAATACCACATTTTTCTAATGATTGACCTTGAGCTTTGTTAATGGTGATTGCAAATGCTAATCGAATTGGGAATTGCAATCTTTTAAATTGAAAAGGCAGATCTGTTGGAATCATGGGAATGCGAGGAATAAGAACAGCCTCACCCTCAAAAGGCCTGTTAGGATTGTGGCGTCTATTAGGTTTTCCATTGTTTTTTTTACGGCAAGTCGAGTGCCATTGCAAAGCTTTGGTGGGTTTATATTTCTTAAAAGTATTATTGGTACGCCTATTTTTAGTTGTAGCACGTGTGGTGGAAACCCTGAAAGATCTATGGAATTTAAAAATTCAGATGGATAATTAACCGCTTCATTTGTTCCAAAACTGTGTCGACTGACTTGTAAAGGACTGCCTGGTCTTGAATCTTGGTCAAAACAATATTGTTGATTTCGTGGACGTCTATATTTTTGGGTGCGAGAATCGCTCTTTCACTTAGCCATTTATTATTTTTATAATTTTTTAGAATATTCGGAAATACTTTTTCAATCAATTCATTTTTGGACGTCACTAAATTACAGAAATCAGCAGGTAGTTGTATACGTCCTGAAATTGAGTCTACTGGGAGCTTTCCGTTTCCCATTGCCAGCAATTGATCTGAAAATGTTTGACCAGAGTCATCGTTTTGCAATCGGACACGCATATTTGTAGTTAATTTTAATGTTTTTTACGTGTGCCCATAAATTAGAATTTTTCAGGCAAGCATTCATTTCGTCTGCAGGAGTTGATCTAGGTATTATAGGTAATGTTTGCCTGAAATCTCCCGCAAGCAATATTAAGGTGATGCCAAAGGGTTTCGACTTCCCTCGCAAATCTTTTAAGCATTGATCCAGAGCCTCGAGCGATTTTTTGTGTGCCATTGTGCACTCATCCCAAATAATAAGTTTGCATTGCTGCAATACTTTACCCATCCCAGATGATTTGGAAATATTGCACGTGGGAGTTTCTGTAGAATGCAAGTTCAGAGGCAATTTCAAAGCGGAATGAGCAGTTCTTCCACCAGGCAGCAATGTTGCGGCTATTCCGGACGACGCAATTGCCAACGCTATATCATTTTTAGATCGAATTGATGCCAGAATCAGTTTTATCACAAACGTTTTACCAGTACCTCCTGCGCATCCAAAAAGAAAATTTCTCCAACGTTGTTATCGACACAATGCATTATCGTATCATAAATGTCTTTTTGTTCCGACGTTAACTTGGAAATGTTATTTTGTACATACGGCAATAGATCACTCGTACTGTAACTTTGTTCACGATCCAATTCTACACATGTCGAAACAGCAGCGATACGGTTAGGTGAAGGCATTCCCAAACCCTGAAGAGGTTTGTTTGCCATACTTATGCAAAAATCTTCTATAACAACTAAAGTGTAGTTATAAATTTCTGGTGTAAAATCAAAAGTCATGTCTGACGTCTCTAACTGTTTTCGATGAAGTATATCTTCGGACATTTTTTACTTATATTTTTCCCATAAATCTGTAGGAGCTGATGGAGAGCAAGTTGTTAAAATGATGCCAAACAATGCACGAATTTGACTTGGGGTTGACGTTTCGCACGTGTCATTGATGCAGTTATCCCAGTGTTGGTCATTCTCCAATAAATTCAGAGCTTGGCATGCACTACGGTAAGTGTCATGTATAGTACCATTTACAGTCCTCAAATACTCAAAGGATGTCGGACGGGTACATTCACCAAAAGCAGGCGTAGAAAGAAGCATTCATGTTGATTGGGGTGAATGGTGTAGAGTCTTCCTATCGTGGTATCTTTGAAGATGGTAGGTTGGCCGTCGACTGACTTACCCTGTTTTCGACGTTCAAATACTTTATTTTTAGTATTCCACGTGTAATACGAAGGCACTTCAGTATACAGCAGTTTTTTTGCAAAAGAATCATTTTTGCAAAGCGAAAAAAAAGCTGTTAATGTTGTATCCGGTGGATTCAGGACTCTTTGTTGCACGTTGGTTTCCGTGAAATAAACACGTTGACCATTCTGTAAATGTACCGCTAAGTGAACAACAGCTGGACTACGTTCATGTATCGGAAATGAAAGAATTCGCCAAACAGCTTCATTACTGCTTATGTATCTTCCAGCCTGATATTCTACGATTTCATCGAAATCTTTGATTTCGGA